>NC_057812.1:81129613-81148839 GCF_018294505.1 Triticum aestivum
AAATCCGATAAAAATCCAAAAGAAAGCAAAGGAACCATTGCAAAAGAATGGAAACAACGAAAACCGAGAAAGAAACAAAGAAAAACAATTAAAAACGAGAAAGAAACAAACAAAACCAAAGGAAAAAGAAGGACATAAAAAGAAAAGAAAGAAACAGTGAAAATAGAGAAAGAAACAAATAAAAACAACGAGAAAACACAATGAAAACAGAAAAGCAAACAAAAAAACTAGGGAAATAACAAAGAAAGAACAATAACAACAACAAAAAATGGCTCTTTTCCCTCAAGCTGGTCACGCCTTCTGTTTTACCATGAACCCGACAATGCATTAATGGCTAGCAGCGCTACCCAGCACAGAGGAGAGCTGGGGTCGATCCCTGGGTGCTATCCTTTTCTCTTATTTTAAGTGTGCGCTAATGGGCCGGCTCATTATTGTGGACGCTTCAGGCGAGAGCTTCTTTCGTCTCGTTATAAGCGAGATATAGTTCTCGTGGGAAATGCACGACCAAGACTCTCTCTCTCTCTCTCTCTCATTGCCAACACGTTATTGATCAATGTGGATGTTCATGGGAATACAAGAGGGGCCATGCAGAGAAATTAGCCACAAGTGGCACCCTGATCAAGCAAAGAAGAGTGTTTGGTAAGTGAACGAGCTTCATAGTTCGAAGCTTTACTTTTAAACGTAACAAAGCAACAATCTAACTTACTAGCCCTAGTATTGATCAGGCAATTAGAGCCAATCCTTTTTTCCTTTTTTTAGATGACAAACATAGCATGTCCGACCCACCTTATCGCTTCCTCCTGGGCTCAGGTCGTCATGCCATTACTTGAGGACATGACCTATGTGCGTGACTATGTACCCAAATCCTATATGGCGCCCACAGCGTCACTTACATGCATTTGCACAAACTGGCAGACACCCCTCCCCCACACCTTGGGCTAAATCGGCCTATTTTTTTTTCTGAAACACACTACATCGTACATGAATGCTTCACTTTATTTTATTTTTTGAAACATTCCTAGCTGGTTTTGTGAAGCTTCTAGAAGCTTATGACTTTGGTATTTTCTATTCTTTTTTCTACAAACTTATTTATCCAAATGTGTGTCATTTCTTCAAATCTGTGAGCTTTTTCCAATGCACAAACTTTTCCAAATCCCATGAATTTTTTTGAACTCATAAACTTTCCGAGTTCGCAATTTTTTTTTCAAGTCGTGAATGTTTTCGAGTTTCAGAACTTTTTTTTGAAATCCATGAACTTGTCGTGAACCCATGAACTTTTTCGAGTGTGTGAACTTTTTCCTAATCCACAAACTATTTTCAAATCCCGCTATGAAATCTACAACCCTTTTCAAATTCATGAACCTTTTTAAATTCAGAGAATATTTTTCCCAAATTAGAGAACTTTTTTTTTCAATTTCCTTAATGTTTTCTTACGTCACAAAAAAATGCAGTAAAGCAGTAGCAAAAGCTAGGGAAAAACTTATGTATGTGAGAGTGAGAGCGGCAACACAGATAGAAAAAAGGCGTGTGAGGGACGGAGGGAACGAGTTGGCCCCCGAGCTACTTTTTTTTGATGGGTAACATGCTGTACTTTATAATGCTCAAAAGACTATTGGTTAGTGGATCGTCTATCCCGCGTGTCACCAATATGTATGTATGCGTCGCTGGTAGTTCCTATTCGGTGCCCCCTCTCCACTTTAGGCTGGGCCATCTGCCTCTTTTTTTCCTACTTTTTAAAATGCAAGCGAAAAGGTTCACACGAGTATTTCCTATTTAGCGCTTTAAGCGCCCGTTATAGGCATTCCTACGAACGGGCGCACACATCCCTCCCTTCCTTCGCTACTAACGGGCCAGCCATTTAAGTTCTGCAAGAAAAGTTGTTCCCGGTTTGGGAAGCTTATCCAACCTTTTGGGAAGCTTCCGGTCGGTTTTTTCGTTCAAGTTTATCTGGAGCAAGCACCGTATAGGCGCACTTCCTGGGTTAGAGCACACTGGAGTAAGCACCCCGCCACCACACATGATGTGCCAACCTACTTCCCTTTCCCTCTTTTCTTTTTTCCTTTCTCTTTGTTCTTTTCCTTTTTCTTTTGTTCAACATGCGTAATTGTTTTCTTTTTGCAAAATCGTTGAACTTTTCTTCGAAATTGATAAACTTTTTCAAATCCGATGAACTCTATTTTCAATTTTTATGAACTTTTTCAAACTCGACGATCTTTTTCTCGAAAGGGATATTTATTTACGAATTGACGAACTTCTTTCAATTTTTGAACATTTTTAAGATTTCATGTACTTTCTTTAAAAATTGATGAACTTTTATTGAAAACCAATGAAATTTTAAAAAAATGATGAACTTCTTTCAAATCGATGATTTTTGTGATACATACTAACTTTTTTTTTCAAAATTGATGAACTTTTTAAAAATTGATGAAGCTTTTTTCAAATTCGTGAAGTTTTCTAAAAATCATGATATTTTTCATTTTGTACGAACCTTCTCAAATATTTGAACTTTCTTCATGTTCACGTTTTTTATATTGTGCATTCCTTTTACATTTTTTTACTTTTATCATAAAATAATACACATAATAGGCTAGGTATCTAATAAGTAGATAGCCAAGGGAGTGCGGCCTAGTGGCTGTTTTCTAGTGTTTGGCTTCAGGCACGCGGGCAGAGATTTTGAGCATTTAATGCAATACGCCTGTAACAACGTTCCTCACTCCTCACTGCATTTTATGGGCCGACCCGCTAGTATCGAACATGAGCTCCCTGCATCGCTTGTAGTGAGATGAAAGTTAGCGTGGCCTGAAGGAATACTCCTGCTGGGCCTTATTTTTTATATTTTCAATGAAATTCTTAAATACATATAGGGTGTGTCTAGCGCACATCTAGATGTGCTCTAGTTATTGCACATCTAAGTGAGTGAGTCAAGCATAAAGAGGAAAAGAAAAAAGAAAATATCCACACGAATCTCAACGTAAGATCAATGACAGAAGACTTAGATGTGCAATACTTATGGCACATCTAGATGTGCTTTAGCAGAACTGATACATATATTCCACACACAATTGCTAAAGTTTTGAAGAAATGGCTGAGACGTGTAAAAATTTGTTTGCACAACTTTAAAAGAATGTTGATAGCATTTAAAAAAATGGCAACACATGTTGAAAAATATTTAACACATATAAAAAAACTGAAAAAATCTGTTTGAAAAAGATGTTAAACACGTATTTGAGAAATGTTAAACTAATATAAAATAAATGTTTCAGATGTATACTAAAAATATGCATCGTGTATGAAAAAGTAGAAAAACAAATGTTAACCATTTATTAAAAATGTGTATAAAAATATGTTCCTTATGTTTAAGATAATGTACAACGTATATGAAAAAACTAGTCCTCAAAAATATTTATTTTAAAAGTATTAATTATGTATTTAAAAATACTAAACTTGTATAAAAATTTTCTGTATACGGAAAATGTGCAACATGTATGAAAAAAGTAGACATAAAAACGTAAATCTTAAAATAAAGTTAATCATGATTTTAAAATGTTAATCATTTATAAGAAATGTACTTCATGTTTACAAAAAATGTAGACATCAAACATATATAATTTTTTTAAAAAGTAAATATTCTTAAGCATGTATACAAAATATTCTTGATGTAAACCAAAAATGCACAGTGTGTATAAAAAAAGTAGACATGTGTAACAAAATAAAAAGAAAGGTAAAATCTGTAGTAAACCAAAGAAAACAATTGAACAAAGTGTAAACCGAAGGAAGCCGAGAAAGTAGCAAAGAAAGTCATAGAAACAAATAAAAAAACCAAAAAAGAAAGAAGAGAAAGGAAAAAAAAGAAAAGAAACCATAGAAAAAACCCGATAATAAAAACCCTTGATAACCGAAAAAAGTAAAGGGAAAATGTGTATAAAAACACACAAAATGAAAAAAAGAATAAAAACAAAAAAACTCAATAAAAACCATTGAAAACAGTAAGAAAATCATAGAAAAAACGAGAAACCAGTAAAACTGAGATGCAGTATTGTCACCTTCATCTTAAGACTAGTCATAGTGGGAGTAATATGAATAGTAACATGCATATGCCACATAAGCAAAAAGACATAATATGTTACCATCACATAGCCCTTCCCAATGAAAATGTGCAAGCCGCAGTCTCTCTTCTCTTTAATTACCTCACCTCCAATGAGCTAAGTGCATGTAAAACATGAGGAGACCATGTGTTGAATGTTATTGGCCTTGATTACCATGTGATGAGAGGGAATCATTTTTTTCAACTTTAAAATGCATTGAAAAGATAGAAGTATATTTTTTTGTGGACAAATTTTGAATGCCAAACATGCACTTGTTCGTCAATGAAGAGAGTATGTTACTGCAACCATGATACTACCCATTATGAAGATACTAACATAGACAACCTATACATGTTACTAGTCTAAGTTACTCTCCACTGTAACTAGCCTAATGCGGGGCTAACAAGAAGATCGCTGGAAGCAGTTGAGGGTGTGTGTTTAACATCGGGGCACATGCAGAGACTCTAGCCGTTTTTTACAGGGACTTCTCGAACAAGGGATCACCATAGCCGGCGTGGTGAAGCGCGCCTACCCAACTAGTTTTCATATATTCTAATTTTACTTTTAACAATTTCGTTGATATAAATTCTGCAGCAACGTGCCCGGGTTATCTAGTTATACTAAAATAACACGTTTGAAATCCCGTAGTTCTAGAAGCTCATACACCATTAATGGCATAGGTCAATCTCGATGAACAGAAACTGAATATGATAGGAAACTAGAATCACGTAGTACGTTGGTACCTCTATACGGAAGTGAGCATTATGGAACTGAGATGAGAAACACGCTCAAAATTTCTTTGGTCCTAGACTGGATGGATGCTATTGCACCATTATTGGGATTGATTGACCTCGATGAATAGCAAACTGAACATGTAGGAAACGAAAATCAGTCGCATAGTGGGTATCGCCCATATGAAAGTGAGAAACACACTCAAAATTTCTTTATTTGTAGAAGCTATCACACCAGAAGCTATTTCACACCAATATAAATTACTAGGATAGATCAAAGTCGATGAACAGCAATGGGTGATGATAGGAAATTAGAATCACATAGGACATATGTACCGCCCGTATGAATAGCAATTGGTCATCCTAGGGAACTAGAATTAATTACATAGTACAAAGTACAAACGTACCGTGTTAGAATAATTCGAGCCGCGTCGTAGATCAGTCGAGGACCAAACAATCACACGAGCCATGACATTGAGATTTGTTAACAAGGTTCATCAACATGGCTACATCTTCGGGGCATGATTATTGGCACTCCGCCTCATAACACTATCATAATACCTACACCGGTCACCAGGGCGACGGCACACGCCCCCGGCTCCGCTTACGTGCCTATGACATCATGTTGGCATATGTTACATCGTGTGTCTACGTGCCCTACATTAAATAGTAGGCTTAGGGCATCTCGAACGACAACCCGCAAATTTCCTTCTGCATTCGTCCGCGGACTGGTCGGGCGGCCACCATCCAAACATAGCCGCATACATCTGGCCAACAATTAGAAACAATTCAAACTAATAGGACGAAATCATTAAAATCGGACGCCGGATTTCATTGAAGTTCGAACATAATTTACATAAAAGATCGATATTTCAACTGTTTAACAAAAAAACTAAAAAAACCTAAACCCTATACCGGACGACCACATCATACGCGTGGCCGCCCTGCCCTGCCGCACCGTCGTCTCCGTCGGTACCATCGTCGTCGTCCCTCCAGCGGCGAAATGACGCCGGAGGGACGTGGCAGCCTTGTCCGGCGGCTGCCCACCGCTCGCGAAGGAGCCGCTCCACCTCCTACCGCGCCATGCTGAGTGCCGCCGCGACCACTGCCTACGCGGTCTTCGAAGCCCTGGCGGTAGCCTTGCCACAACTGGCGTTGGTGGAGCATTCGCTAAGCGACCACTCCTCGCCGATCTTGGCGAGCTCGCCGTCAAGGCGGCGGCGGCACCTGGCGGCCGTCTCCGCGGTGGTCACGAAACGGTCGAGCGCCCATACGGCGACGATATTTGGATCGTTGCGGACATAGTCCAGCACCACGTCACTCTTGACGAACTAGGAGCTGCGACCGGCATTGCCCCAGCTGTACCTCGCCTGCTGTCGAGCCGCGCGCTCCGCCTCGGAGACGACGGCCCGGGAGCCTGAGGCACCACCGTAACAGCCGCCTCCGAGGTAGTGGAGGAGGCGGCCCCGCGCTTTCTTGACCGCGGGCGGCAACTCCTCCTTGAAAGCTAGGCGGTGGTGGCGCGGTGGCGACCATGGCGCGTATCGGCACAGCAGGGACGTCGGCTCCTCCTTGACACGGCGTTCGATCTGGACGCCGCGGTGGCGCGGAGGTGAGGACGGCTCCTCCTTCACGTAGCATCCGATCTGGACACCGAGGTGGTGCAGCGTCGTGCTAGGCTCCTCCTTCACAGGCCGGAGCGGGGACGGCGGCTCCTGCTTACGTGGTGGTGCGGCGGGGACGGCGGCTCCTCCTTGAGACACATCGGCGATGGCGGGTGGTTTTTTTTGGTGGGCCAGGACGGTCAGAAGCGGGCTTGTAAGTGGTCCGGACTCCCGCAAAGTCACCCATATTTGTCTCCAGTTTGCGGAAAAAACACGTCTGGACCATCCAGCGGACCGATATAGGTCCGCGTTGGAGCTGTCTGGACGTATGCGAGAGGTTTGCGAGTCGGCGTTGAAGATGCCCTTAAGATATCAATGTCCTATTAAGGGCTGACTTCTACCCTGTACACACACAGTTCAATACAAGTCCAACTATAACCTAACAATTACTAATATATTTGATACAATTTCAACAAACTCCTTCACCATCTCGGTTTCATCCTTTTGTCAAACCTCCATGTACGATCGATTTGAGATCATAACATGACGAACCGCTGGTACTCCCACACTCCACATGACTCGACCAGCCATTGTAGTCTCTTCTTGTCTTCTTTACAATCAACACTCAGCAAAATTAAGTTACTCTTTACTCTAGTTTGTGCTCCCAATTTTTTAAGTATCCGTTCAACTCCATCATACAGTGATCACTGTCTACTTGAAAGTGAACAACTCACGATGATACATATAAGAGTCACCTGAACTCAACATCCCCGCGCTCCTTAATCGCATGCCTGAAACCTGAAGAAATTTCAACGTTATCTTGTGTCACCCTAATCAGACTCGCAGTTGTTTCATCCTTTATTATGGATTGTCTCTTATTTGTCCTATAGTTATATCACTCCGTCTCCTTCTGTACTTATTATCCGCACTTCGTTATGTGCACTGAGCACCCCAAAATATACGATCATGTGCTCATCAGGCTTTTGAAATTTCTGACTTCCCACCACTTTCACATATTCTCCGTAGTCAACTCCCGTCCATCTACCGGTGCCGATAGATCCAATCACTAACTTCAGTCTGGTACTTGGAAACACTGCTTCAGCACCCTCTGCACACTTCACATTTTTGACCGCCAGTACCTTGGCCTGTCACCGTGTCCCGTGCTTACCGCACGTCGCGTCGCTATCATCGTGTTGAGCATCTGCTGTCCTGGTCAATTCTCCTAGATCATGATCCCGCACCACCTCAACCGCCGTTGCAGAGAACCATCTGTCGTAACTCATAACCAACTAATGTTGAGTATCACGTCTCCATCAAACCAATGAGCCCCAATTTGAAACCACATGTTTCTCGCTTTTCTCGCTTAAATAGACCTCGACTCTCCAAGCTCTTACACCGTAGCCCCTCCATCAACACCAAGTGAAGTCTTTCATCAGACTCCGGATCCACTTTCAACATGACTCCATGCTACCTCGCGCCTCGTCAACTTCAAGCTCTCATGTGCACCGTCTTAATTAACACCGTTCCATAGTCTTGTCGAAGCCGCTCAAGCCCTTAGGTCCACACCACATTTTTCCATACCCCAGAAGTTGGCCACCATCAACATCACACTCTTATGCCATCGTTGCTTAAATTACCGTCATCTTTTATTCCAATTGACATCCCTTTCGATTCATCAGACTGTGTCTAGGGCATCTGCCTTATGTTTGTGATCCCAGCCGAACATGTCCGACTCCAACCATGCTCTGGCCGCATGTGTTGGCATTCAATTGACTGGGGTGAAATATATATTTTCTTGATAAAGGCGCTTTTATTATCTCCAAATGTAGCATCAAGTCGATACAAAGCATTTAGAGTATCATTGGGCCTTTGCATATCTAGGATGCACCAAACACCAAAGACTGACAAAAAGGAAAAAAACGACAATTCGGCAACAGTAGAGTCCTATAGACCGACACTGTGCCTATATTAAAATGGCTGATGGACTGAACCAAAGATTATGTTGCCACCCATGTTGGGTAAAAACCTTCGTAGCCACCTTCTCCAACCACGTACATACCGTCTTGAATAGCGGTCGGTACTCCGCTCGTTGTAACATAGACCACGTACGAAACAAGTGCGTACAATGTAAAATAAAAATCAAATTATTTCTACATAGCCAAAGCGACAATAGTAAGGCGTACGCTCCCACCCTTATTAGCATTTCGAACCTATTTAGAATACCGTCCAACCAATGACCAAAAACATTGGTAACACTTATGGGCGGATACAAATTCGATGGTATTTGAATGACTAATCACCTAGAACGCGCAAATTTGCATTGGAAAAAGAGGTGTTTGATTGTCTCGTTATGAGTGCACAAACAACACTTCTTACCACCTGGCCAGTTGCGTCGTGCGAGGTTGTCTTTTGTTAGCACAACTCCTCTATGAAGATACTCATGAAGATTTTAACTTTTAGTGGAATCTTTTTCAGATTTTGTTGTTATTGCTCACCGGTGCCTCAATGCGTGAGCGCACAATACATAGAGTCTACAGTGAAAGACACCGAAGTAGTAAGGTTTCAGCGAAGCACATCCCAACCTTGTGTCAGGTTAATCGATCCAAACAGAGCCTTGTGTCAGGTTAATCGAATCCAAAAAGAATAAGAGGTTAGGCGGCGGAAAAGCTAGGAGCGAGTGAGGCACGGTCCACCCCTGCCACCACACCGCTGGCCACTCCGGCCGCGGCGGCCACCCTCATGGCTGCTTGCGCCACCGCGCCGCTGGTCACTCCGGCCGCGGCGACCACCCTCACGGCTGCCTGCTCTCGCTGCTCGCACCAGTGCGCCGCTGGTCACTCCGGCCGCGGCGGCCACTACATCAACCTGCTTTGCTGGTCTCTCTACCTACAGTGGTCTCCTAGGACCGTTGATCATCCCGGCCGACGATGTAGCTCTGCCCCTCGCCGCAGCAACGTCGGACAGCCCCGTTTGAGGCTCTGTATTGCGTGGCAGCCGCACGAGTCGTCTGAGCTGGTAAGGCCTCTGGGCAGCATTCCACGCCTTTCCTCCTGCGGTTCTGCATGTTTTGCGCGCCTTAGCTTCGCCGCGCCTTGCGTGCCTTGTTCCGCTTCCTGGCTTTCTCTATGGATGGCTCCGAGTTTGAGGATGCAATGCTAGCCAAGTATGGTTGTGGTACTATTGAGGTTGTCGCCGGGAGATGCCGACCTTCCGGCGTGCTCGCCACCGTCCTTACCGACGGCGTGCTCTTCTCGCCTAGGGCTTTCGCTTCTCTCTTGGTCAGTTGGTTTGGAGGTTGGGCCAACGGCTACCATGTTCAAACGCGCCAGCGTGGCGTCTTTCTTTTCCAGGTAGCTCACGAGTGCATTGCTAAGGAGATCGTGCTCCGCGAACCCTGGAGTTCTGGCATCCTCTCTGTTAGCATGTCGCTTTCTGTCCTAGCCCCTTCTACATGTCGCGTTGCCACGTCTGGCTGCCTCGGCACGCGCGGTTGGACCTGGCAAGCTAACACCATCTTGCCTTCTGTCCTAGGGTCGCGTCCTTCCTGCGCGTCTCCTCTGCCCCAGCCTAATAATCGATCGATGGCTATCAGCCTGCATGGCCAGGTTTCTGGGAGCCCCGCTGTTGTCTTGCATGGGTCGTGCCCTCGTGCATGCAGCCATGTGCCTGCATGCAATCAATTCCCGCTGCCATAATCTCCCCTAATCCTGGCCTCATGCTGGCGCCACCCCCCGCCGCCCAATCCGTGGCCGTTCAACGCTCGGATTCCCTTGTGTCTGCTGGCAACGTTTCAGCTGCCACCCCCGGCTCCCCTCCCGCTCCCCTAGCTGCGTCTAACGCTGTCAGCTACAAGGAGGTGCTGCTAGCTAATATGGATTCAGCGTATCCACCTCCTGCAGCCTCGGGTGCTGCACCAAATCGCCTTTTTCGATTTGGAAGACCGAAAGATCTAGCCCGCCGTTGCTGCCGATGCCTTGCCTACAGCCACCTCCGCCGCGATTGCCGGGATCTGGCTGTTTGCTAGACGTGCCGTCTCGTTAGTCACCTTAGCTATCAATGCCACCTTCATTTCCTTCGTCTCCCCCTAGCCACTCCCCTTCGGCCATAAGTACCAGCTCAGGCTGGCACGCTCCCCCCACACCCGCTCTCGACCAGCCTCCTCCCTCCAGCGCTCTTGTTTCTCTAGTCAGCTCCTCCACCCCCCTCCCCTCCCCATGGAGCCTGTTGTGCACGGCCGCCTCTCCTACCTCGATGTGCACTACCCCATGGTGCCTGACCAAAACTCGCTCGTCTGCCTCGTCAACATCATCCCACCCAAAGCTGCTTTCTTGCCATGGCTCAAGAGGGTTTTCCGTCACCACCTTGGCATCACGGCAGTCCGCTTCGCTGCCACGACGGTGGGGACTGTTTTTGTAGTCTTCCAACGGGAGTCCGAGCAAGTGGCGGCCTTGCGCGCCAGTCCCCTCACTCTGGGGGACCGCACCATCTGGATCTTACCACACAACACGGTAATGCCTTCTCCTTCGCTTACCGCCATGTGGTGAGCCTCTCACTTGAGAAGTTGTCATTGGACCTGTGGAACCAGCGCGGAGTGGCGGCGAGCGTGGCTGGGTTCACCAACCTGTTGCGGCTTGAGCATGCCTGCCTCCATGGCAGTGAGTTCTCGAGCATTTTCGTCCTCGTCAAGGTGGAGGCTCCATCACATCCCTCACCACCTCACCTTTCATCGTGTCGACGGCAACATCACCTACGCCGACATGATCATCAATGAGATATGGGACATCGCCCGCTCGCTTGGTGCGCCCACTGTGCCGCCTCGTCTGGGAGGGGAGGGAGGCATCGGCGAACCTCTCCCAGGTGCGCCGC
Organism: Triticum aestivum; assembly: GCF_018294505.1. Lineage (NCBI taxonomy): Eukaryota > Viridiplantae > Streptophyta > Magnoliopsida > Poales > Poaceae > Triticum > Triticum aestivum. Next base: position 81,140,900 of record NC_057812.1, read on the forward strand.
CACGGTTCGTCGGGGGCGGGGTTGGGGGCGGCTCCCGCTTTGCCGCTCTGCCGCGTCGTAGTCTCGCTCCCCCTCGCTCCTCTGCGCCTAACGGCGGCCAGGTGGCTTCGGAGGAGGGCTTGGCTGACCGGGCTTTTCGCGCCTTCTTGCACCCGCATATGGCCTCGGTGGATGACTGCCTCGCCATGCTGAAGTTGTCCGCCAAACCTAAGTTCATCAAGGGCGCCACTTTCTCGTCTCCATCGGCGGCTCAAATCATGCATGAGGACGAGGTCCGCCTCTGCCTCCACTCCTCTCTGCTGGCAGCTGACGTGCATCCCCCACGTGTCACAGTCACCTTCGACATTAACTCTCTCTGCTTCTCCTTCACCCTGGAGCTCGCTAATCGCCGGATGATAGCCGGGAACATCCCAGTGCGGCTGGTGATGGTGGGATACGGGTTTTCCCCCTGCTTCAACTACCTCATTGAGGCGCTTGCGCGGGAAAGCTGCCGCTCCCTGCTTTTCAAGTTCTGGCCCAAGATGATGGACGGTGGGCTCTGCCCACGTACCTTAACTCTGCTCCCATCAGTCGAGGCCAGATACCCACCCAAGCCCAACGTGCCTGGTAGCATCCTCCCAACGGTTGGGCCGCTGCTCTCCTCTGATGACACCAATACCCTCCCCCCTGCGGCCCAGTTTCCGGCCCAAGCACACCCGCAAGCCCACAAAATCCTGATCTCCAGGCCCGTTTGCACCAGGCCACGCCGCTATTTTCCGAGAGCTGAGCCTGGGATCCTGCCTACAGACCAGCCCTCTCCTGTCATCTCCACTGATCTCATCCATGGCGCCTGTGCGGCTCTCCCCCCACATGTGGCCACCATCTTCTGCAGTTGTCGCGACCCACCGCGAGAGCCCGCCGCGGCTGACTTCATCGCCTCTAAGGCTGTGCTGCAGCTCTTTCCCCCACCCCCGCCAGGCTCTGCAACCGCCGCACCAAGCTCTCCGACCATCCCAGATCTCAACTTGGATCTGAATGCGCCGGATCAGATGCTGGCACAAGAAGACGGGCTCCCCCCAGCCCAGTGGCTTATCCAGCTTTGGGGGAGGCACTTGCTGGCTCAACCCCGCGTCGCAGCCCACGGATTCGGCAGGCATACGACAGTGTGAGGGTGAGCCCGATTGAGCATGCTACCAAGCGCAAGGCGGCTGCGTCCGGCTCCAGCTCAAGCAGTGGGCGCTCCGGACGTGCGGGCTCCTCCTACCGCCGCAAGAAGGCCAGGGCTAAGGCTACGGCTGTGGCCGACCTCCTGGAGCTACCTTTGCTCATGACTCCGACGCCTCTGACCAGGAGCAAGCTTAAGCTGATTGCCCAAGGCTGTGACCTCAATGCCTCGGCCATCCTCGACCAAGCCAGGAACTGCGCTGCCGCCTCTGCCTCCAGTGAGGCGCCCGCCTCGCCTGTTGCCAGCGCATCCTCTGCATCCTCTGTGCGCATCCTCGACACCCCCATGTACAACTCTTCTGCTTTCAGTTGTACCTGGAGCTCGTCGTTCGAGTCCGCTGCTATGTTGCCTATGTTGTTGTCCTTGCTGCTTAGTCCTTTACTATCTCTGAACCTTGGCTCAATGTCGTGTCGTAGTAGTTTGTTTGTTGTCAGAGTAGCAGGTGTTATCTTCTGTTCCCATCTGTACTGCACCTGCTTGTATCGTGGTGTTTCCCTTTCCAATTTGAAATATCATCTCGCATGTTTGCCCCGGTTTGTTTCTTGCATATGCATGTTATGCTTGCTCCTCTTATCGGGTTGTTGGCACATTGTTTCCCTATGAAGATACTAAGCTGGAACGTCCGTGGCCTCAGCGATGACGACAAGTGCTCGCTTGTTCATGACGCCATAACCTCTTGCTATCCTAGTGTTGTATGCTTGCAGGAGACCAAGCTGGACTCCCTCACGCTGTTCAAACTGAGATCTTTTCTGCCCACAAGGTTCACAAATCATGCTATTACTCCCTCTGATGGTGCATTAGGGGGGATTCTGGTGGCCTGGGACTCCTCCTACGCCACCGCTCAAGTTGTTGACACGCACAAGTATCACATAATTATCAGACTGAGCTCTACGACAACCAACTGCAGCCTCTTGCTTACTTCTGTCTATGCACCTTGCTTGAATACTGAGCAGAGAACTTTCTTTGATGCAGTTTCTCAGGTAGCAGCCGACACTGACACGCCATAGGCCGTTCTGGGACATTTTAACATGTACAAGTTCGCTCATGAGAAGTCAAGGGGGCGTATATGCTGGAGTATGATGGAACATTTCAACTCCTGGATTGGAGAGCATGGGCTGGATGACATTTAGATCGACAACAGGTTGTATACTTGGTCAAACAAGAGAAACACACCAACTTTGGTCCGCCTCGACTGCGTTCTTGTTAATGCTGTCTGGAGTCTTTGCTTTCTGTAGACTGTGGCTTCTTGCCTGGCTGCCACCACCTTGGACCATGCACCGATCCCGCTCCAGTTTTCTGCTGACACTCCCAGAAGCAGGTTTTTTCGGATGGAAAATCACTGGTTGGAGATGGACGAGGCCAGAGAGATCATCCTCAACTGCTGGAGCAGGGGGGCCAGGCGCGTCTCTTCGTCTGCGTCCCTCATCAACTTCAAGATGAGGCATTTGCAGGCGGCCCTGCGCTAATGGTCTCGACAAAAAACCAGCCTCTGAGTTTTGATCGACAACAACAAGCATGTTGTCCGCTTCCTCAACGCTGTGGAGGAGCGGAGACAGTTAACTACACTGGAATCTATGCTCAGAGATACAGCTTCTACTAAGGCAGAGCAGCTGATCATATGGCAAACCGCGCTTTGGCGCCGCAGGGCTAAAATAAGGTGGTGTGTATCCGGGGATGAGAACAGCAAGTTCTTCCACGCAGCGGCCAATTGCCAAGCCCGACGTACCAAAATCAAGGTGCTTGTACACAATGGAGTTGAGCACTACCAGAACGATCAGAAGTTGTGCATTGCAACTAAGTATTTCTCTGTGATCCTGGGACAGTCTGCCATCTTAATGCCAACAATCCAGCTCAACTCCTTATACACTCTCGCAGACCTTTCCAGGCTTGCAGCTTCTTTCTCTTGGGCTGAGATCATTCAGGCTATCAACATGGCTCCGAATAATAGGAGTCCAGGGCCAGATGGCTTTACCAACGAGTTTTACAAGGTTTTCAAGCACCTTTTGAAGGATGATCTCCTTAGTTTTTTGATGATTTCCACATCAATAATGTAAACCTCGACGCATTAACTCTGCCTACATCACCTTGCTGCCTAAAAAAGACACCCCCATGGAAATTAAGGATTATAGGCCTATCTCTTTGGTCCATAGCATTCTCAAGCTTGCCTCCAAGGTTATGGCAAATAGATTACAACAGCAGATTCCGGCCTTGGTTCATTCTCTGTAGTCTAGTTTCCTGAAGGGTCGTTCATTGGTAAGAACTTTGCTCTGGCTGCTGAATTAATTCAATGTGCTCATAAGAGGAAGTTGCCCGTCATTGGTTAAAGTTGGATTTCCACAAGGCCTTTGACAGTGTTAGTTGGGATTGCCTCGATCAGGTTTTGGAGGCAAGGGGTTTTCCTCAACCTTTGAGGAGGTGGGTTTCCCAGCTCCTTGCTTCCGGACGGTCGAGAATCATGATCAATGGTGAGCTAGGGCCCCCCATCCTCGCTAAGCGAGGGTTCCGATAAGGTGATTCTCTGTCGCCATACCTCTTCATTCTAGTGGCAGATGTGCTGCAAAGATTGTGCTACTTGAGTCATCAAAACGACATACTGAAGCATCCACTTGGCATGGACAGTTTGTTCCCGGTGCTGCAGTACGCAGACGACACCCTGATCATCTTCAAAGGAGATATCAAGCAGGCCACTTTAATCAAGAGCATTCTAGAGTCCTTCTCGGCCTTCTCGGGCCTCACCATCAACTTTCACAAGAGCACACTAGTACCTGTGTCTGTGGATGAGACTGTGGCCTCGGAGATTGCTCAGTTGCTTGGTTGCCCTCTGTCCTCCACACCGTGCACTTATCTTGGGCTGCCCCTCTCTCTGAATAAGATCACGCATGGGATGTTGTTGCCGGTCATTCATAAAGTTGATCGCAGGCTCTCGGGTTGGTTAGCCACCTTTTTAACTTTGGGAGGGAGGCTCACGCTTGTCAATTATGTCCTGGCTGGTATACCCAGTTATTTTATGGCATGTTTCCTATGGCCCAAGGAGTCCATCAGCTCGCTTGAGAGTCTGCTACGTGCTTTTCTTTGGCAAGGCAAAGACAGCGTTAAAGGTGGCCAGTGTTCATAGCTTGGGATAAGGTTACGCTTCATCAAGTAAATGGAGGTCTGGGAGTGAGAAATCTGCAAGCTCATAATCAGGCTATGCTATGCAAATTTCTTTCCAAAATTCTGTAGTCTTCCGATTTTCACTGCTATCAGTGGTTTGCCTTGCAGTACTGCAACAATTCCATACCTCGGGGTGCAAGCACCAGAGACACGACCATGTGGCGTGGATTTAAGGATCACATCCCCCTGGTCATAGATTCTACAAGGTGCAGACTGGGATCTGGCAAACTCATATCCTTCTGGCACGACCTCTGGCTAGATGCTGGCAGACTGCACTTACTACTACCAGTCCTCTATTCTTTTGCCAGAAACCGCTGCTGCTCAGTTAGTTCACAATTCTTGGATGGGGCCTGGTCAGTGCAACTCCACCCCAACCTCTCCCACACTGCTGAAAATGAGCTGCACCTGCTTCGGCAACTCATTGCACACATCACACCTGACGGGTCGCGACCAGACATGCGTACTCCAGCTGTGTTTGCTAAGACTGCCACTACTGCTTTTTTCTACTGGCTGCTGACCTTCCGAGGAGTCACCTGTGTTTTCCGCGGTTGGGTCTGGGACGTGCTCATCCCTCTCAAGTACAAGACCTTTCTCTGGTTGGCCTTTTGGGATCGGCTAAACACCAAGCACAACATGGTCAAGAAGCATTGGGTAGTGGTGGCTCCAAACGCAGGCTGTGATCTCTGTCCTGCAGTGGAATCAGTTCATCACATAATGCTACACTTCAGGGCAGCGTCTATGCTCTGGCACCGGCTGCAACTGGCAAATATAGCTGGCAGATCACCAGACATACTGTCCTTCGTCCAACAAGCTGCTGCTCTTTGAAAGTTCAGACGTAAATCGAATGTGGCCTTTGCAGCTTGTACCATCAGCCTCTGGCACGCGAGGAATGATCGGATCTTTAACTCATGCTCATGGACTGAATCTTACCTAAGGTTCTATGCAGCAGGTTTACTCCGTCTCTGGTGCTGCAGAGCCGCTAGACAGCAGGATAAAGAGGACCTCATGTTTTGGGGTAATCTTCTAGCCACATAAACCCATAGCTATGTTCCTGGTGTCCTTCTCTATTCTGTCTACTCCCAGCTATCGCTCCTATCAGCTTTGTGGTTTTGCACTAAAGTGCATCCCACGAGCTTCATGTTTGTACTTTAATCATCAGGCTGCGGCCTGATTTTGAAATATAAAGGAGGCCTTGAGCCCCTTTCTATCTTCAAAAAAATAAGGGATTATATTATGACATAAGTCGGGTGCCAATCAAATTCGGCCTTAACGAAATATTCGGCGGGGATGAGCTGAGCATCTCTTGTAATCGGAGTGCGATATTATGACAATGTTATGGGGAGCACCTCGTGAGGAAAACACGGTGAGGCGATCGAGGCGATTGCCAGGCGATTGCTTTCGAGAGCTAGGGTTAGGGTTTTCCGGCGGTGGTGATGAGGTTTCCGGTGGTACGTCAGGGGGCGGCGGCGTCCCCGAACATGCCGATCGGCGTGGATCTGACTCTGCTGTGGACGAGCCATGGCGGACAGGTTGAGGAACAGGACGACGGCGCCGCAGAGCTCGGCGAGCGCGCCAAAGGCAGCGACGACGCCGCGACCGGCTACGATGCCGCGAGCGGCTACGGGCACGACGACGGCTCCCACGGGGGCGACAACGCCGCGATCAGGCATACGTACGGCGATGACGGGCTCAATGAAGAAGACGCCACTGGGCACACAGAGCAGGAACTCATCTCAGTCGCCTGTAGATGGCAAGGTGTCAGAGGAGGCGGCGGGGCTTACGACGCGTCTGGGAGGACTTGTGCTGACGGAGAAGGAGGCTGCAGGTTTTGTCTTCAAGGAGCCTGAACAGGAACAAGCCAAGCCGGCGAGGTGGTCAGCGATCGGAAAGCATTTACCCCAAGACTTATGAATCAACGTGCTCTAGAGATGGCGATGCCACGGGCCTGGGGCCTCCACAAAGAAGCAAAGTTCAAGATCATTGGCAGGAACATGTTCATGGTGAATTTTGGAGTGAAGGAGACTGGAAGCACGCGTTAAACAACGGGCCCTGGCAGTTTGATTTCAATATTGTGGTGCTTAAGGACTATGATGGTGCTACTAGACCATCTGAGATGGTGTTTGATACGGTGGAGGTTTGGACTAGAGTTGCTGATTTGCCACTAAACAAGCGCTCGAAGGAGTTTGGTGAAGCGCTAGGGAATTGGTTGGGTGGAGTGGTTCGGGTGGACGTTGAGAGGGATGGCTTTGCTAGAGGGCCGAACCTGCGTTTCCGAGCAAAACTGGCAATTCATGAACCGTTGGTACGTGGGTTATATCTTAAAAAATTTGAGGATGATTTAGAACAAACCTGGTTTGACTTCACCTACGAGAAGATCCCGCACTTTTGCTTCGAGTGTGGACGACTGGTGCATAATGAGGGGGGGGGTGTTCCCCCCGTGGAGTCGGACCAACAGTGGGGAGGATGGCTCAGAGCCTCGCCGGGTAGATCGGGCTCAATGAAGGAAGGAACTTACAGAGGGGCTGCCAGTAGTGCCAACAACTATGGAAGTGTTAGATCAAGCGAGGGGGACAAGAGCAGGAGGAAGGAGGGAACAGTACGTGACATCCCAACTAAGCGCAATCTTAGCAGGGAGTTTGATAGGCCTGCTGACTCCCGCACTGGCGGGAATACGCACGGCGGTCAGGACGAAGTGTCTAGCCCCAACAAGTAGCGGCACGGGCCGGCGGTGGCGGCCGAAAAAGACCTCCGGGATGAACTGGAGCAGAGGAGGGAGCAGAACATGCGAAATGAGTTGAGGTACAGACAGATGAATAGGCAGGCTGAGCTAAGATCGCAATACAAAGAGTATGCGTCCAGAGAGAAATACGGTGGGGGCAGCTCCAGCAATACCAGAGATAGGGAAAGGAAGAGGGGCTAATATGTGAGGAAACCGAGGCCGGACTTTGAAGAACACCGATTAACAAGGAGTCCGAGGCATGATGATAAAGTGGACAGGAAGCGGAGGCCAAAGCAACGATGGGTGGTAAAGGGGGATACTGAGAGGCAAGTTGGTGATGATACTTTCATTCACGACACAAGGCAAAAAACGTCTTTCGTGTTTGACCGTATCTCGGAGCAGCATGATACATCGGCGGACCCTGCGAGGCAGGGCCACCGGTCCCAATGAACATCTTGGCCTGGAACTGTCGAGGACTGGGGTTGGACTCGACAGTGGGCGAACTTCGAGACCTGATACGGTCCTACAACCTAGCGGTGGTGTTCTTATGTGAAACAAAGAAGAAGTCGAGGGCGATGGACAGACTTAAATGGAGTTTGGGGTTTACTAACGGAGTTGCGGTGGACTGCGTGGGGTGCAGTGGGGGTCTAGCACTATGGTGGAGAGATCAAGTCCAAGTAACGATCAGGCCGTGGAGCCAATATTTTATTGATGTGGAGGTTATTAGTGAGGGCAAAACCTGTAGAATCACTGGATTCTACGGGGAACCACAGACGGAACTCCGGAAGAAATCATGGGATGCGATTCGTTACTTGAGGGCACAGGATAATCTTCCCTGGATCTGTTTAGGCGATTACAACGAGG
>NC_057812.1:81149272-81155071 GCF_018294505.1 Triticum aestivum
TGGAGGATTTCCGTGACTGCCTCGCCGACTGCGGCTTGGCAGATTTAGGATTCTCGGGCTACCCTTACACTTGGGACAATAAAAGGGATGGTGTGGAAAATATCCAAGTCCGTCTCGATCGTGCTACATGTAATGATGATTTTTTAGCCATGTTCCCGGAGACGACGGTGGAGCATATATTGACTGAGGAGTCGGATCACCAAGCCCTCCTGGTGCGCGCGTCGGAGACGGCTCCATGTGGTGATCAAGGAGGGGATAGACCGTTCCGGTACGAGGAGGCATGGACAAGGCACGAAAAGTATGAGAAGATGATTAAACAGGCTTGGGAGAGTGCTGACACGGGCGAACATGGGTTAGCGGCAGCGTGGAGCAGACTGGAAGCCATGACGGGCTCCATGCAACATTGGGCCAGGGAGGTGTTTGGTTCAATCCGGCGACAGATTAAAAGCCTCAAGGCGCAGCTTCTTGACGCCAAGAACAGAGCGCTCTCGACCGGATCCTCACTGGAGGTCCGCGAGTTGGAAGAGCAGCTTAGAGAAATATATGCGCGTGAGGAAATAATGTACAGACAAAGATCAAGAATAGACTGGTTACGTGCCGGCGATCAGAACACGCGATATTTTCATAACAGAGCTTCACATAGGAAAAGGAAGAACACAATAAAAGCGTTAAAATGCGACGACGGATCTTTGTGCAGGGTTGACGAGGAGATGCGCAATATGGCTGCTAGTTTCTATGAGAGTCTATTCACCTCTGATGGTTCACGAGGGGCACATGCGCTATTAAAGAATATTGACAACCTTGTCACAAATGAGATGAACGAAATGATGCTCGTGCCGATCTCGGACGAGGAGATCGAGAAGGCACTCTTCCAGATGGGACCTACGAAAGCGCCAGGGCCGGACGGGCTACCCGCTCTTTTCTACCAGCGACACTGGTCGTTGGTACGTGACGAAGTTTGCGGGGCGGTAAGGGATTTCCTCAGCGGTGTTGCGGCTCCAGAGGCTTTCAACGTGACGTATTTTCATGATCCCCAAGTGCAACTCACCGGAGCTACTAGCACAGTTCAGGCCCATCAGTCTGTGTAATGTCTTGTATAAGATTGCGACAAAGGTTCTTGCCAACCGTTTGAAATCTATTCTCCCGGTTCTTATTGGTGAGGAGCAGAGTGCTTTTGTACCGGGGAGGTTGATCACTGACAACGTACTCATCGCGTATGAATGTGTTCATGCAATTCGAAAGAGGAAGAGGAAGAAGCCGCTGTGTGCAGTCAAATTGGATATGATGAAGGCATATGATAGAGTGGAATGGGATTTCTTGCAGAAAACGATGGAAAAATTTGGTTTTGCAGAGGGGTGGATTTCGATGATCATGCGGTGTGTCAGATCGACATCTTTCACTGTGAAGCTTAATGGTGGTCTGTCTAGGTGTTTCTCCCCGTCCAGAGGTCTCCGACAAGGCGACCCGTTATCGCCCTATTTATTTCTCTTCTGTGTTGAGGGTTTTTCTGCCATGCTCAAAAAAGCACAAGAAGAGGGGAGAGTTAAGGGGGTGTCATTCGGGAGCACTGGCCCCCGTGTTACACATCTCCTGTTTGCTGATGACAGCATAGTCTTTATTGAGGGGACGCAGGATAATGTGGAGGCGTTAAGAGATATACTGTTGAGGTATGAGGAGGCTTCTGGGCAGCGTGTTAATTTACAGAAGTCTTCTATCTTTTTTGGAAAAGGTCACCATGATGCCAACAAGGTGGATATCAAGAATGTGTTGGGGATTCAAACCGAGGCTCTTAGTGAGAGATATTTGGGACTGCCAACACTGGTTGGGAAGTCCAAAGAGGGCACCTTTAAATATGTGACAGAGAGTTCGAAAGGTAAGGTTGGTGGCTGGAAGGGGCAAGGATTGTCGAAAGCGGCAAGGGAAGTGTTAATAAAATCTGGGCTACAAGCTGTACCGAACCACACCATGAGTTGTTTTCACCTACCAAAGAAGATGTGCCGGAACCTGACTTTGATTTCTTCAAAATTCTGGTGGGTAGCAACAGATGGTGAGCGAAAGGTACACTGGATATCTTGGCAGAAAATGTGTGCAGCAAAGCGGGATGGGGGCATGGGGTTCAGAGACCTCGAGGCGTTCAACCAGGCATTGCTGGCGAAGCAAGCTTGGAGGATCCTACAAGTGCCATCTTCACTGTGTGCAAGAGTGCTCAAGGCGCGTTATTTCAGCGAGGATTCGATCTTGACAGTAACAGCACCGTCCTCTGCTTCCTACACTTTTCGTAGTATCCTTCACAGAAGGGACCTGCTGCGAGAGGGAGTGATATGGCGTATAGGTGATGGAAGCAATATCAATATCCATCACACCAACTGGATCCCGCGGTCAGGGAGTACGCGCCTGCTTGGTCAGCTGTTTATCACGGGAGTCACCAAAGTAGCGCACCTGCTCAAGCCGGATGGAAGGACTTGGGATCTGGACAAGGTGCATGCGATGTTTTCTGATGACGATGCTGATGACATTAAGCAAATTGCCATAGGTGGCCCGGGCTCTGAAGATTACCCTGCATGGAACTTTACAAAGAACGGCGACTTCACAGTAAGGTCAGCATATCATCTGAGAATGGCACTGAATAGAGCGAGGACCGGACAGCCGGGGGCCTCGAGCTCGGTGGCGAAGCATAGAGGGTATATGGCGCTGTGGGATACTAACGCGTTGGCCAAAGCGAAGATCCATATGTGGAGACTGATTCGCAATGGCTTAGCAGTGGGAGCCGAGCTTTATCGCCGGCGAATTAAACCTGGTGTTTTTTGCGTCGCGTGCGGGCGGGAGGAGACGGTGCTGCACCATTTTTGGACCTGTCAACACTCGGCACTGTTCTGGCAGCTTCTTCACCCGGAAAAGGGAGTTTTGGTGGCGACCCCGCCAAGTCCGATCGACTCCCAGGGTGCTCTAGCTAGCTGGCTTCTCGGGTGGTTCGCTGGAGCTGCAGATGATGAAAGGGCGGCGATGATCCAAGCCACGTATGGTCTCTGGTTGGCGCGGAATGAAGCTAGGGAAGGTAAAAGGATAGCCTTCTCACATGAAATCATGGAAACTGTCTGTACTCACATGAGTGAATGGAAGGAGGCTCACGCAGGAGGTGCCGCCAGGTGGTGCAAGCTCCCAAGCAAAAATGGCGCCCCCCTGATGACGGTTGGATCAAAGTGAATTCCGACGGGGCTGTGTCAAAAGGAGGTGACAAAGGAGGAGCTGGGGCTGTTCTTCGGGACCATAACGGCGCATTCAGAGTTGGGCTCTGTCATTGCATCCGCAGCACTGCTGTCCCTCAGTCCATGGAGATATTGGCATGCAAGCGAGCTTTGCAACTGGCACAGGAGATAAATGCCGAGAGGGTGCACGTGGAGCTGGACTCTCAGGGAGTGGTGCGGATGCTCAACAACCCACAAAAGGAGCTGTCTAGCGCCGGACCGTGGATACAAGAACTTAAAGCAATGCTCGCTTCTTTTTCTGAGTATAGAGTGTCGTGGATTCGTCGGTCTGCAAATGTTGTCGCTCATAGGAGTGAATTGCAAAAAACATCGACATTGAAGGCTAGGGTTGCAGAAATCACAAGTCTCTAGTTTTGTGCCCAAAAACACTAATTCCGGGGCTAATTTTTTGCAAAAACCACTAGTCGCTCGGTTCGCTCGTTTTAAGTGGGATTATGACAGGTGGGACCCGCATTTGTCGCTGTGGCAGAACTGTTCATCCGTTTGCCTCGTTAGACGCCGTCAGACGCTGTGCACGGGCCGGCTCGAGCCGGAACCCTTTTGACCGGTCCCTCCCCTCCAATCGTTACAGGCCCACCCACCACAACCCTCACTCGCGCTCTCTGCTCCCACTCGTTCACCGCCGTTGACACGTCCACATCTCTGACCGCCGCCGCCGCCACCGTGTCGCCATGGTTTCCTGGAGTGAGGACTCTGGCAGCATTGAAGGTTCACATGGTAGGTATTACCAGTACGCCACATCAGGTTCAGACGACGGCATCGTGCAGGTGAGTAGGTAGAAATAGGGTTAGGGTTTGGATTTGGGGATTTTCCTCTTGAGCTAGATCTGAAGTTTTCTTCCCAAATCTCTTGCTTTCCTTTGCACGTGCAGATCCCTGCTACCACGGATGACTCCGAATTCGAGGGCAAAGATTTTGTTTTGTGCCATGAACACTGGAAGCGAGCAGAAAGACTTGTTGCTTTCGAGGGCATCTATACTGGCAGGAGGTTCCTTGCCTGTGCTGTGAAGGTATGTGTCAAATTTCTGCTAATTAGCTGTTGTGGTCTAATCATTTGGTCATTGTTTAGTTAGTACCTATTTTGGTATTTAGCAGATCTGGCTTGTTAGTTAGGCTGTTTAAATATGTGCCCAATGCTTATTGGCTCAGTGAAGTCATTGTATTTATGTGAGCATCTGTGCAGAGTGTTGTGGCATGTTCATTTGTTTATATGTGAGCATATGACAGTGTGGATAAGTGAGGTCATTTGTTAATATGTCAGCATGTGACAGTGTGGATAAGTGAGGTCATTTGTTAATATGTCAGCATGTGACAGTGTGAACAAGTGAGGTTTGTTTAAATGTCAAGCATGTGCATGGGGTTGGAAGCAGTTATTAAAAATTGTTATTAAGTACTGCTGCCCTAGTTGCTTTTAGTTAGTATGCACTCATTATTTAGATTGCCTAATTGTTGGTACTGGTTGGAGTGCCTACTTGTTATTAGTAAATAACTCATCTTGGCATGTAGCTCATATCTTGCTGTTTAACACTGTAATTTAACAGGATGGTAAAAACTGTGGACTAGTTGAATGGGTTGATCCATCTTGGCCAGCTACAATGGAGAATGCACTGTCCAAGTTGTGGGATATGCATGAAGAGTCCAAGAGAAACAGGACTGAGGACAACCTGATGAACTCATTTGCTGTTCACAATCTGACACAAGAGAAGATCAAGCTGCAGGCCAGTTATGACAAGTTGGTTGGAGATGTTCAAGCCCTTTTGGATGAGAATGAGAGGAGGGCCCAGATGGAAAGGAAGCCTGATGAGAGCAAGCTCCAGGAGAAGTATGACATGGTTAAGAACCTGACAGTATCTCAAGCCAGTGTCATTAGGAACATGAAGTTGAAGCTTGTTGAAGAGAAGACTAAGTTGCAGGCCCATATTGATGAGCTTGAGAAGGTTGTGGAGCAGACCAAGGCCAAGCTGAATGGGATCAAGGCAATCTTAGATGAATGAGCCACAATGGGCAGTAATGGTCATGGAGTTCATGGTCATGTATGGATCTCCTTATTAGTTATGTAATGGTCCTGTATGGATCTACCAATGATGCTACTAATTAGTCATGTATGGATCTCCAAATTATGCTACCTATTAGTTATGTAATGGTCATGTATAGATCTCCCAGTTATGCTACATATTAGTTATGTAATGGTCATGTACCCCAATTATGCTACTAATTAGTTATGTATTGCTTATGTATGGATCTCCCAATATGCTGAATGTGATGAATTTTGATGTTGATTTGTATATTTGAAATAGCCCTATACTCACTTAGGTGGTTTTTTCGATGTCGTGGCACCCTAGACTCATTTAGGTGGTGTTTTCGACGTTGAGGCACCCTAGAATCATTTAGGTGGTTTTTTTGACATCGAGGCACCCTAGACTCATTTAGGTGGCTTTTTCGACGTCGAGGCACCCTAGACTCATTTAGGTGGTTTTTTCGACGTCGAGGCACCCTAGACTCATTTAGGTGGCTTTTTTGACGTCGAGGCACTC
>NC_057812.1:81155232-81155582 GCF_018294505.1 Triticum aestivum
CACCCTAGACTCATTTAGGTGGTTTTTTCGACATCGAGCCACCCTAGACTCATTTAGGTGGTATTTTCGACGTCGAGCCACCCTAGACTCATTTAGGTGTTTTTTTCGACGTCGAGCCACCCTAGACTCATTTAGGTGGTTTTTCGACGTCGAGGCACCCTAGACTCATTTAGGTGGTTTTTTCGACGTCGAGGCACCCTAGACTCATTTAGGTGGTTCAACATCATGCATTCAAGTTCAACAACCATCAACAAGATGCATTCGAGTTCAACAAGCATCAACATCATGCATTCAAGTTCAACAGCCATCAGAAGGCGACAAAAGGCATCTAGTTCAACAGCCAACATAGG
>NC_057812.1:81155593-81161840 GCF_018294505.1 Triticum aestivum
TAGGTGGTTTTTTCGACATTGAGGCACCCTAGACTCATTTAGGTGGGTTTTTCGACATTGAAGCACCCTAGAATCATTTAGGTGGTTTTTTCGACGTTGAGGCACCCTAGGCTCATTTATGCATCAATTTCAACAACCATCAAAAGGCAACAAAAGGCATCAACTATTACTCATTTAGGTGCAACTACCATCAACATCCAGCATGAAGTTCAACAACCATCAAAAGGCAACAAGTTCAACATATGGTTCAAAGCAGCCAACAAAGGCATCTAGTTCAACATCTGGTTCAAACCTGCCAACAAAGGCATCTAGTTCAACAGCCAACAAAGGCATCTACTTGAATAGCCAACAAAGGCATCTAGTTTAACAGCCAACAAAGGCATCAAATTCAACAGCCAACAAAGGCATCAAATTCAAGCAGCCAACAAAGGCAACATCTAGTTACCAGAAGCATAAAGGTACTCTTTCATCTTGTAGGAAATTGTCCTCTTCCTTCCAGTCTGTCTTGGAGCATGAAATGTTCCCCTATGGCCTGCAGCAGATGTAGAAGATGTACCAGCTGGGGTAGTTTTCTTCCTGGGAGACCTCCTTGGAGGAGCAGTAGGTGCCGGGGTAGCATTCTTCCCGGGAGACCTCCTGGGAGGAGCAGTAGGTGCACTAGCAGCAGGTGCAGCTTTCTTCCTGGGAGGAGCAGTAGGTGTAGTTGCAGCAGGTGCAACTTTCTTCCTGGGAGGAGCAGTCCCAACATCTGTTGTACATGGAGATGGCCTCTTCCTTGTTGGTGCAGCAGCTGTAGATGAAGCAGAAGCATGTGACCTGTTTGGCTGCATTTAAAAAATAGAAACAATCATGAACTATGAATTACAACTGAGACATAACTACAAAAACAGAAACAAAGATGCTTAGCTAACCTGATGCTGGTTTTGTCTCATAGCAAGAGCTGGTTTCAAGGGCTTGGAGCACACAGTGTATCTGTGCCCTACAAGTTTGCAGTTGCTACAAGTAATGGATGCCATCCTAGATGTATCTCTTGGTGCTGGCTTCTCAAACTGGTTTTTCCTCCTCTTTGTTTGTTGCTTCCCAACTTTGTCTCTGAAAACTGGAGGCTCTATGTCCTGAGTTCTTGTCCTTGGCCACAGATTTGGACCAGGGACAGGAAATATGATATGGCCATATGCTTTTTGGTACATTTCCTTCTTGAAGAAATCATCAACAAAGTCTTCAGGTTGCAACTTAGCTTTCGCAATTGCAGAGACTGCATGGTTGCAAGGCATAGCAGTCATATCCCACTTCCTACATCCACATGTTCTGTGCAGCAAGTTTACTGAGTAGGTGTTATCTCCACTACTAACTTGGTAAATGTTAGGACCAGCCATCAAAGATTGGCACCACCTTGAGTTGTACTTTGCCTCCTCTAACATCTCTGCATATGTTGGGCAAATCTCCCAATTTGTTGTCTCTGTCTTAGTTCTATTGGTGTTAAATTTGACCATCAATTTAGTCCTAATTCCTTCCAGCATGGTCTTTATTGGCTTCCCTCTAACATCTAGGATCATTTTGTTAAACACCTCACTGATGTTATTCACAACTAGGTCAGTCTTGCAGGTAAAATCCATTGCATGTCTAGCCCATGTATGAACTGGTACTTTATTAAGCCATGCCCAAGCTGCCTTACACTCTCTTTTCATATCATTCATTGCAGCTAGGTGTTCATTCTTAGTATAAGAGTAACTAGCTGCATCCATGTGTTTCTTTAATTCATCACCTCTAAAACCAGTAGTTTGGAAATTCTGATAAATGTGTCTAAGGCAGAATCTTTGTGGACAATTGGGAAAAACATGGTTTACTGCATTTAAAAGGCCCTGTTGACACAATATGAACTAGAGCTAAATATTGGTCCATTTGAATTGTTCACAAAGCAATGTGCATATGAAATATTAATAGTACAATAGAAATATGAGAAGAGAAGTTTACCTTCTGCCTATCAGAAATGATAGTATAATACCCAAACTTTCCACTTTCTCCACCAAGTGCATCTTTCAGTTGTGTTAAGAACCAGGTCCAGCTGTCTGTGTCCTCTTTGTCAACAACTCCAAATGCTATAGGGTATATGTTGTTGTTTCCATCCCTTCCTGTTGCAGCAAGGATCTGCTGACCTATTGACAGCTTGATAAAACAACCATCTACCCCTGCAAAGTGAAAAATGTGAGAAGACAGTGTATTTAATGTGGCCAAATAACAAAAACACTACACAAGTTACAACACAATGTACCTATGAATGGCCTACATCCATTTAAAAACCCTTCTTTGCAAGCATTAAGACAGTAGAACAGGCCATGTAACCTTGGGTTCTTGCTTGGGTGTAGTGGCAAATGCTTAGTGGTCACAACACATCTACTTCCTGGGTTTGTGTCCAAAACAGCCTGCAAATAATCTCTAATCCTAGTGTATTGACCTCTCTGGTCTCCTTAGACAACCTTCAATGCTTGTTTCCTAGCCCTATAGGCCATATGGGTTGAAATCTCTACTCCATATTTCTTCTTCAAATTCTGCATTATTGTGGTGATTGGTGTGCCAATATCAGTTCTCAGCATATCCTCACACTGGTGTGCCACCCATTTTCCAGTGACCTTTGTATTCTCTGCTACTGCTGGGCATGTGTGCAGAAGATTAGTCTTTCTGATGCAAAATGTAGTTTCATTTGCAACAACAGAAGCTGCAATGAAGAAAGGACATTTCACATTAGTGCACACAACTATGATGCTGTCATTCCAGTTTCTGTGGAAGTCATAGTTCCTATTATGACTTATGTGAAATGTCTGAAGTGCTCTCCTGAATTGGTACACATTAAGGAAACAAAGATTTCTACAAAACTGCTCCTCTGGGTTCTCTCTTTCTTCACTGTACCAATCTCTTGGTTTTGCTTTATATGCTCTGCTCTTCCTTCCATTGGGCAGAATAAAAGGTGCATTCTCAGCTCCATCATCATATTCCTGCTTCAAATCACCTACATACTCCTCATCCGATGATGGTACCCACACATCCTCAAATCTTTGCTCCAAGCTTGAATGTGACCTCCCTTTTCTTTTTTCCTTCTTCTTTGGTGCCTCTTGTTGTTGCTCCATCTGCTCATCCTCCTCCACTTGCTCCACCTGCTCCTCCTCCTCATGCTCCATCTGCTCCACTTGCTCCACTTGCTCCACTTGCTCCTCTTCCTCATCTTCCCCATACACTTCATCCACATCAGTGTCTCCTTCAAAATGAATTAGTGGGTCCTCTCTCTGCCTCCTCAAATCATTAAGCCTATTAACAAAGTCCTCATCTGCATCTAGATCAGAGTCATCTTCAGTTAAAAGAACTGGTAGTTTTTGCTTAACCATTTGAACAAGCTCAGATGCCTCCTTATGTTTCCTAAAGTTCTCAATCTTGGTTCTCCTCTTTAGCTCCATTAGTGTCTCCTGCTCATCTTGCTCCATAGCAATATCTATGTTTGTGCTCTGCTGTGTGGAAAAGAACTGAAGTGGCTCTGACTGCCTCTGTTTATTTGATTTCTCGGGTGATCTGAATAGAACTCCAGAAGGATTGACTTCATAGACAGGTTTTTCTCCTAATTGACTCAAAGGAACCTGCTCCTCATACAAATAGCTTGCATTCAAATCTGCAGGTCTTGGATCAGTGGCCCTAATCACTGTCAAATTCACTACAGTCTGATCTTTATTAGCAATATGGTCAAGCATTTCATCCACCTTGTCATCATGACAAATTTCTACCAATCCTTCAATACCCACACCAGGCTCCCTCACAAAGTAAATGTAGTCATTCAGCCTATATCCCTCTGTCTCTATTAATGCTACCAAATTGTGATATGTGATGTCTGAAAGGCAGAGGGATCTCTCCAAGTTGTCTCTTTCATGGAAGTGCATTCTAACTTCCCAAACAGCATCGTCCAAACTAGACAACAAGATAAAACAACAATTCTAATTAACATCGCATAATTACTATATAAAAGTTCATAGTAATATGCTATAATTAACACTGCATATTAACAAAAAATACTTTAATTTGCTCTTATTGGCACTGTTCTAATTAACAATGCATAACTACATATGTAGATACTCTAATGTA
Source organism: Triticum aestivum (assembly GCF_018294505.1). NCBI lineage: Eukaryota > Viridiplantae > Streptophyta > Magnoliopsida > Poales > Poaceae > Triticum > Triticum aestivum. Next base: position 81,159,719 of record NC_057812.1, read on the forward strand.
CTCTAATTAACACTGCATATTAACAAATAAGCTACTCTAATTTGTTCTGTATTGCCACTGCTCTAATTAACAGTTCACATTGCTGCATATCAACTAAATAAAATTAATATGACACATATATGAGTCTGACAGTGGGCTATTCCCGCACCCCCTCCCCCAAAATCAAATTGAGTGTTTCAGTACCCAAGCTAGGTTTAACATTGCAAATCAAAATAACCACACATACATACAGCCCAAGATCCAGCCGCCGAATCCTAACCCTAACTCTAGAATCTGTACAAATGAGGTTAACTTACTACACGTCGCCGAATCCTAACCCTAACCCTAGAATATGTAGAAATGAGGTTAACTTACTAGACGCCGCCGAATGACGAGCCCCACCGGTGGCTTTCCGTCGGATCCGCCTTCACGGCCCTGGCCCAAGATCTAGCCGCCGCGAACTCCAGCGAGTACTGGGGGCTGGGGTTGGGGCTGTTGTCCGAAGGGGCGCCGGGGTTTGAGCTGCCGCAGAGATCCGCCTTCGGTGGCCTGTCGTCTCCGCCACCGGCAGGCCCACCGCAGTCGCCGCCGCCACTCGCCGTCGCCATGTCTGAGAGGAGAGGGTGTGGGGGAGGGAAAGAGATGGAGAAGAGCTAACGGGGAGGGGAGGGACCGGTCTAGAGGGTTCCGGCTCGAGCCGGCCCGTGCACGGCGTCTGACGGCGTCTAACGAGGCAAACGGATGAACAGTTATGCCACATCGACAAATGCGGGTCCCACCTATCATAATCCCACTTAAAACGAGCGAACCGAGCGACTAGTGGTTTTTGCAAAAAATTAGCCCTGGAATTAGTGTTTTTGGGCACAAAACTAGAGACTTGTGATTTCTGCAACCCTAGCCTTCAATGTCGATGTTTTTTGTAATTCACTCCGCTCATAGATTTGCTAGAGTCGGTGTTGGTGATGAACTTTGTAAGGTTTGGCTAGGGGTTACCCCAGACTTTGTGCTAGACGTTGTTTCGGACGAGATTCCGAATGCCTTTGATTGAATAAAGCGACAACATATGATCCTCAAAAAAAAGACAATGCTATGGGAAGGACCGTCCGTAATCATGTCCCAAAGATGTAGTCATGTTGGCGAGCCTTGTTAGCAAATCTCGACGTCATGTCTTGTGTGATTGCTTGGTCAAATTATTCTGACATACCGCCCTACGGAAGTGAGAAATGCGCTTTAAACTCATTCATTATTATTAAAAATACGAGACCAACAGGAGCAGCAACGCGCGGCCTATATAAGCACTTGACGCCCCCCGCAAAATTAAGTGTCAATCCCAACAGACAATACAGAGTAGCAGATCATGGACAACGATGCATACTACTACTATTTGTTACTAGCTATTTTTTCCCTTGTATACTTTATGAGGATCTATAGAGGTTCCCTTACCTCTCGCAATGGCGGTCTTCGGCTCCCTCCTGGCCCATGGCAGCTTCCTATCATCGGCAGCCTCCACCATCTCCTAGGCGCCCTGCCACACCGTGCCTTACGGGACCTCTCTCGACGCCATGGGCCTCTCATGCTCCTCAGGTTCGGCGAGGTTCCGGCGATCGTCGCCTCTACGGCGGAAGCTTCCAAGGAAATCACCAAGACGTACGACCACATCTTCTGCACAAGGCCGTTGAGCGCGTCCGCCAAGGTCCTCAGCGAGCACGGCAAGGGGATCGCGTTCGCCCCGTACGGTGGCGAATGGCGGCAGCTCCGCAAGATCTGCATCCTGGAGCTGCTCGGCGCCAGGAACATCACTTCGTTCCGGCCCATCCACGAGGAGGAGGTGAACAGGCTCATCCGGTCCATAGTCGACGACTCATCGGAGGTGGTGAACCTGAGCCACTACCGGACTCGCGGGCTATGCCTACGGCCCAGGGCCGTCGGCATAGGTCCTCTGCCGTCGGTGTAGATCTATGCCTACGGCCGCCGTTGGCATAGCTCCGTCGGTGTAGATCACGTCAGTGTAGATGTGTCAGACCGTCGGTGTAGTTTAGCCGTCGGCATAGGTGCATATGCCGACGGCCGTAGGATAGCCGTCGGCATAGTTTAGCCGTCGGCGTTGTTTTCCGCCTGACGGCAACGGACGGCGCCGTCAACA
>NC_057812.1:81162346-81167557 GCF_018294505.1 Triticum aestivum
ATGCCGACGGCTTTGCCGTAGGCATATGTCTGCCACGTGGCAACTCCTGGTTTCTCCTGGCAGCAGGGCTATGCCTACGGCAAAGCCGTCGGCATAGTTTGCCACGTGGCAAGCCCTGGTAACTCCTGGGCGTATATATGCCGACGGCTTTGCCGTAGGCATAGTTTTTTTTTATTTTTTTATTTTCCATGTTTTCTCTTTTCCAATTCATTTGACAGCATTTCAAAACAGAACAATATGAAATTATGCAGAAATATGACAATTCATCATGTGAACATACTCAAGTTCATCTAAACATACTCAAGTTCATCACATCATCTAAAGATCATCACCGATGGAAGTTCATGAACATAAAAGTAGTGCAAGACATGAAACATGACAAAAGTACGAATATGAAAGGCATGGCACGATGGCCACATGCACGGAATCATGAAGCACCACCTCCGCCATAACCACCACCACCTCCGTCAAAAGCACCACCTCCGCCAAAACGACCACCACCACCTCCGCCAAAACCGTCATCTTGACCACCACCACTCTGCCAGATTGGAGTGACTGGGGTCGACGGAGCAGGAGTCGAGCCACCGGTCCCCTACATGTTTCAGAAAAGATTCTAACGGTAAATATGATATGATAGTGTTTCATGAACGAGAACTAGTTTGCTAGTAGTTAGGCAAATGTACTAATCGAACCATCACTGCCTAGTGCCACCCATTCATCGAACGTGGGCACGTGTGGGGGTTCTCCCGCAGGTGGTGGTGGGGGTCCCATTTGTGGTGGATCTGTGCGGTTAGTCCAAGACGCCAACATAGCCTGAATGTTAGTTAAACAAGCAAACTAGAAGATCAGAAGGAATGAAAGTGCAAAAATTTAGGTTGGTTTTAAGAGGGCAAAACTAACCGTCATCATCTGACGGTTGTAATCATCGTTTGCCTTCACTCGTTTCAAGTACTCCCGCACCTCGAGATTCCTATGCTCGACAAACTCCTTATATGCCTACATAATTTAGGTTGTTTCTAAGTGAGCAATGCTGAAAATAAACTGAGAATGCAAGATAGAAAAAGATAAGGAGGAAGTACTTACAACATGCTGGCGGGCTAAGGGAGTCTGTGAACACCCCGTACTCTCTAACTGGCTCGGGTTGCTAGCCCGAAGCCGTGTGTACGAGATCGAAGGAGTGATCAAGCCATCGAAACACGGATACCGGCCATTCTTCTTCCCCTGGATGGCCACCACCGCCGTGTCGTCGATCTGAGACTGGGCGACCTCAGCAACAGGAACATCCGGATGCAACTCCTGATAGTGATGAATGTAAGACCCCAGGTGCTCCTCGGTCTTGCCGTAGTACTGGCTCTCGCCCTCCTTGCGATGACTCCGCTCGCGGGCCAGCTTCCACGACTCCATGTCTGAGAGCGGCCTCTTCAACTTGTCCTCCTACAACGCCAAATAGAAGTCAACCATACATAAGAACATGACGTAAAGAAGAACAAAAATGCATCATGCACATAGATATACCTTCATGGCCTTGAAGCCCCAGTGGTTCCTGTTTCCTTGGCCGTGTGTCCCGTCGTCTCCACGGTTAGCCCGGGCCTTGATGCTCTTGGCAGCAAACTCTGCATCGGCGCCGAGCCACCTATCCACCAAACTCGCCCATCCGTCATGCCTTCCATAGCACCAACGAGGAACAACCTATGCAAATTTTGGAAGCATGACATGTGAGCACGAAACATATAGTTGACTGCTTGAAACAATGAAAAGTTAGTAATAGTTACCATCATGAACTGCTCCTTGCTCAAGGTAAGTCGTTGCTTCTGCACTTGAGTTTTGGGCATCTTTTGGTGCAGGTAGTAGTGGTAGTACTGCGAGACGGCAACCCAGCGCACCTCGTACTGCAACTGACGAGCTTTCTTCTTCGCAGCCGCAAGCAAGACCACGTCGGCTCTGGCCTTGTGCTCGTCAAGAACTCTATAGAGTTGCTGCAATCATGCAAAAACCAGAAGCAAACAAGGCATGAGTTGAGTGATTCAATGATAAACTATGAACGAAACTGAAGACAAGTAATTCAGAAGAGAACTTACCCAAAATTTGGTGATCACGGCCTTAGCGGTCGTCCCGTACTCCGCGTTGCTGCAAGCCTCGTAGTGGGCCCAGCTCGTGGCCAAAACCTGCTGCTGCGGGTCCCTGTCTGGCCGCGGGCAGAATAGGCCAGGCCAAAACTCCTTCAACAGGACAGTGATAAGGCCGTTCGGTTTACGGCCCTTTCCGTGAAGGATCCAGTTTCTGCAAAAGAATCAAATGATTGCCATGTGTACAATAAGAAAATGTTGTCATGTGTTGAAAATATGATTGAGAGGCACTTACTCTGTCCCCACAGGTTCAATGAGCCACTTGTGCTCCTCGATAGAAGGTGGTGTAGGTAGTCCGGCATTACCACGCAGCCACCCCTGCGAAGAACCCGGTGGCAAGTCACCCCACAACGCGGGATCAACCTCCCCTCCACCCTCCTCGGCCTCCTCCTCACCCTCCTCCTCGGCCTCCTCCTCCTCCTCACCCTCCTCCTCGGCCTCCTCCTCCTCGCCATCAGGAACATACTCCTCCTCCTCAGACTCAGAAGGTGCCTCTGTATAGGAGGGCATCGAAGAAGACCCTCCTATTTCAGACACGGCCCGAAGTTTTTTGCCCCGGTTGCCTCTCCCCCCACCTCCTCCTCCTCTAGGGGCTCTTCCCCCACCGCCTCCTCCTCTAGGGGCTCTCCCCCCACCGCCTCCTCCTCTAGGGTCTCCTCCCCCGACCCCTCCACCTCCCTGTGAGGTGTCATCCTCGCGTAGTCGGGAGGGAACCCCGGATATTCAGGCCCCGGAATTATAAGCGACAGGAACATGGTCTTGCGTTGCATTATGGCGCCGGGAGGGAGATTCAGCGGAATAACAAATACGGGCCAACAGCTGTATGGATTAGACGACATACCATATGGATTGAACCCATCACCTGTTATAGCAATTCTGACATTCCCAGCCTCGGCTGCTTCCTCCGGGTACTTTATATCGAATGACTTCCATGCTTCACCTTCTGATGTATGTACAATTTTTTTTGGATTGTACCTTTTCCCTTCCTTGTGCCACTTCATCATTTTGGCAGACTCCTCGGTGATGAAAAGGCGCTGCAGTCTTTTTATAAAATCAAGATACCGAAGAACCTTCACAGGGATTTTTAGCTGCCGCTTCTGACCATGCTTATCGACCACCTCAATATACCAAGAGGAACCGCACTTCCTACAGTAGTTGTCTTCCGCATACTCATGTCTAAACAAAAGGCAATTCTTTGGACAAACATGTATTTTCTCATAGTCCATGGAGAGCGCCTTCATGATTTTCTTCGTACCGTACATGGTTTTCGGCAGTTCATGGCCCTCGGGCAGGCTGTTAGCCCATACTCCCAGAAATGCTTCGAAGCAACCTCGACTACAGCCGTACTCAGCCTTCACTGCCATCAGTTGCGAGATGGCATCCAACACAGACAGCTTGGCACCCTCATAGAGAGGTTTCTTTGACGAGGCCAAGATTTCCAGGAAGGCCTTTGCGGTTTCCTCCGGCTCCTCCGGTTCATTCGCTGAATGTGACGGAGGTGTCGACTGTGCAGCAAAGACATCATCTAGCATGTCTCTAACCCCATCGTCCTCATAACCAGCGATGCGTTGTCGTATCACATCCTCTCTACCATGGTCCCGCTGGGCAAAGTTTATCGGCATATTAAAGTTGGGCATAAATCCATGCGTGCGAAGGTGCTTAGTCATCTCACTCTTATCTCTGCGGATACGTCTCTTACATCTGGCACACGGGCATTCTGGCACCATCCTCATTGGACTACGGAATATCTCTTTCAAAAACACATCAGTTTTCTCGACCCACTCTGTTGTTACTTGATTCCGACGGAAAAACCCACTATACATCCACTGATTATCTGCCATCTCTGCTTTATTGGAAGCCACACAACAAAATTAAGGATTCATTTTAATTACCAACATCAATATTTTATTTTTACAAGGTTGACGAGTAATCCACCTACATCTCTAATAGGTAAAGATGGGTCCTAATCCCACCCGAGAATGTGTAGATTGAGTACGGTCCATGCTCTACCCCATTCTGAGACAAAATTTCGGCAGCACCTCCCCGCTGTTCTCCAAATACACGTCTCGGCAAAATGCCGAGAGAATGTGCATCCGGAGAACAACAGGGAGGCGCCGCCGAAATCCTGTCTCGGAACGGGGTAGAGCATGAACAACGTACCCAATCTACACATCCTCGGGCTGTCCGTGGAAAGCGCTGGACAATCTGAAAGAGCTGCGGTGATAAATATGCAATTGAATGCATATTTATCGATGCAACCCTTTCGGACGGGAGACCTAGGTTACGCGACTTGATGTGAAAATTCAATCTAGTGACATGGAAAAAAAAGTGGACGAGGTCATGGAATTGTTGCTCACCCTCCGATGTAGTCGATCAAAGGAGAGGGACGATCGTGGACCAACACCTCCAACGTCGATGATCACTCCGCGAAGATGGAACACCACAAATCCTGTTAATTACACCGAGTGAAAAAAAATTAGGTCATCATATCACATTAACCATTTGGCACAACATTATGAATCGACATGAAACAACATGTCAAATTGCAAAAAAAAAATCTTTATTAAGTATTTTAGAAACCATGTGCCTTGATTTGCTTCTTATATATGAATCAACATTACCAAAACACTATCTTGACCAATATCCATCCATCTATCACAAACTTGCCCAACATCTAATTCATATATATTCACAAACTTAGTAAAAACTATCTAGTATGTATCTAAATACCTAATAAAACTACACAAAACTATCTAATATGTATCCATCCATCTATCTATTCATCTAGCATCCATCTATCTATTCATCTAGCATCCATCCATCTATCTAGCATCTATCTATTCATCCAGCCACCATGAACACAAGCAATGGCAACAACGATTTGTGGGAGGGGTGCTCACTGGGGCTGGGAGGGGGCACGGCGGCGTCCAGCGGTGGAGGGAGGTGCTCCCTGGCGCGGGAGGAAACGAGCAGGGCCGGCCGAAGCCACGCCCACGCGTGCTCGTCGGGGCAGCCCGCGGGCTCCGGGAGGCCGAGCCAGGGGCTGGGAGCCCTGCGGCCGGCGGCGGCGCGAGACGGGGTCGGC
>NC_057812.1:81168203-81173608 GCF_018294505.1 Triticum aestivum
GCGAGGAGGGGGCGGAGAGGGTCGGGGTGGAGGCGGGAAGGGGCGCGGGTGGAGCGGGCAGGGAGGAGCGGCGCGGTTGGAGCGGCTGCGGGTCGGCGGACGGTGCGGCCGGGGTTGAGCGGCGAGTGGAGGAGAGAACGAGTGGATGGCTGCGCGCGGGTTGACCGGCGAGTGGATAAGGCGCCCTATGCCGACGGCTTAGCCGTCGGAATATATAAATAATGCCACGTGGCATATATGCCGACGGCTAAGCCGTAGGCATAGGTTTATTTCTTTTTTTATACATGTTAATTACAAACTAGCCGTATACATGTTAATTACAGCATATATTATTAGCTGTCTTCAAATATATTTTTAGTGTATATTATTTTCATACGCATTGAAAAGTTTCATATACATATAAAATATTTGTACGTACATATTAAATATTTTCAAATACACGTTCTTGAATTTTTTTTGAACCGAATTTTTTCTATGGTCAACAACATTTCATTATAATATAAATATTTTCTATGGTCTCGCGAAAGGTGATACATAGGAGAGCAACTGACTGAGGGGTACCGTTACCGAGTGCCTGATCCGGTAACAATACGAGCGCCTGATCTGTCTACTACCGTGTCATCGCCGACCGTGAGCGGGGCCACAGGTTGTGTCAGGTCGGCCCATAGGGACACCCGGGAGCAACATCCACTCCGTGTAGACCCGACGCGTCCGTTTCCCCCCTCCAGGTGCCGGCGGCGACGCCGTCCATGAGGGGGGGGGGCACACCCCGGAGATGCGTGCTGGGCGTTTGCAACCGCCTCAACACTTCTAGACTTGTGAGAGGCCGCCTACACAAGATTTGACGGTATGCTAGCCCCCGCAGGCCGCCGGCCACAGTCGTAGACGTGCGAAGAGCAATCCGCGTAGAGGGAAGTGTTCAGATACTTCTCCATCACAAAAAATTATGAAAAATTTACCATCAGTCCTATAGCACATGTGCCCACTTTGTGTAAAAAACTCATGATTTTATCACGCTCCAAGTATTTAATAATATTCACGCTGCATCGTTACCGCAGAACGTCTACTACCATTTCATTGCCGTCCGTGAGGGGGGGCCACAACCCGGAGACGCATGCCGCCTCTTCGGACATGCCACAACACTACCCCGCATGTATGAGGGCTCGGTACGACGCTCCGGTGGCATTGCTACCCCCCCAGGGCCCCCATCCCGCCTAACCCTGTAGCGTTTGACCACGGGATCTAGCCCTTTGACTTTGCACGGACGGGCTTTGACCAGTGGACCTCTCCACCCGGTTGTGTTAGGTCGGCCCAGAGGAACACTTTGGAGCAACATCCGGGCCAAACCGACAGCTACATCCACTCCGTGTAGACCCGACGCGTCCGTTTCCCCCCTCCAGGTGCCGACGGCGGCGGCGTCCGTGAGGGGGGGGGCACACCCCGGAGACGCGTGCTGGGCGTTTGCAACCGCCTCAACACTTCCAGACTTGTGAGAGGCCGCCTACGCAAGATTTGACGGTATGCTAGCCCCCGGAGGCCGACGGCCACAGTCGTAGACGTGCGAAGAGCAATCCGCGTAGAAGGAAGTGTTCAGATACTTCTCCATCACAAAAAATTATGAAAAATTACCATCAGTCCTATAGCACATGTGCCCATGTTGTGTAAAAAACTCATGATTTTATCACACTCCAAGTATTTAATAATATTCACGCTGCATCGTTACCGCAGAACGTCTACTACCGTTTCATTGCCGTCCGTGAGGGGGGCCACAACCCGGAGACACGTGCCGCCTCTTTGGACATGCCACAACACCACCCCGCATGTATGAGGGCCCAGTAAGACGCTCCGGTGGCATTGCTACCCCCCCAGGGCCCCCGTCCCGCCTAACCCTGTAGTGTTTGACCACGGGATCTAGCCCTTTGACTTTGCACGGACGGGCTTTGACCAGTGGACCTCTCCACCCGGTTGTGTTAGGTCGGCCCAGAGGGAAACCGGGAAGCAACATTCGGGCCAAACCCATAGCTACATCCACTCCGTGTAGACCCGACGCTTCCGTTTCCCCCCTCCAGGTGCCGGCGGCGGCGCTGTCCGTGGGGGGGGGGGCACGCACCGGAGACTCGTGCTGGGCGTTTGCAACCGCCTCAACACTTCCAGATTTGTGAGAGGCCGCCTACGCAAGATTTGACGGTATGCTAGCCCCCGGAGGCCGCCGGCCACAGTCGTAGACGTGCGAAGAGCAATCCGCGTAGAGGGAAGTGTTCAGATACTTCTCCATCACAAAAAATTATGAAAAATTACCATCAGTCCTATAGCACATGTGCCCACGTTGTGTAAAAAACTCATGATTTTATCGCGCTCCAAGTATTTAATAATATTCACGCTGCATCGTTACCGCAGAACGTCTACTACCGTTTCATTGCCGTCCGTGAGGGGGGCCACAACCCGGAGATGCGTGCCGCCTCTTTGGACATGCCACAACACCACCCCGCATGTATGAGGGCCCAGTAAGACGCTCCGGTGGCATTGCTACCCCCCCAGGGCCCCCGTCCCGCCTAACCCTGTAGCGTTTGACCACGGGATCTAGCCCTTGGACTTTGCACGGACGGGCTTTGACCAGTGGACCTCTCCACCCGGTTGTGTTAGGTCGGCCCAGAGGGACACCGGGAAGCAACATCCGGGCCAAACCCATACCTACATCCACTCCGTGTAGACCCGACGCTTCCGTTTCCCCCCTCCAGGTGCCGGCGGCGGCGCTGTCCGTGAGAGGGGGGGGGGGCACGCACCGGAGACGCGTGTTGGGCGTTTGCAACCGCCTCAACACTTCCAGATTTGTGAGAGGCCGCCTACGCAAGATTTGACGGTATGCTAGCCCCCGGAGGCCGCCGGCCACAGTCGTAGACGTGCGAAGAGCAATCCGCGTAGAGGGAAGTGTCAGATACTTCTCCATCACAAAAAATTATGAAAAATTACCATCAGTCCTATAGCACATGTGCCCACGTTGTGTAAAAAACTCATGATTTTATCGCGCTCCAAGTATTTAATAATATTCACGCTGCATCGTTACCGCAGAACGTCTACTACCGTTTCATTGCCATCCGTGAGGGGGGCCACAACCCGGAGACGCGTGCCGCCTCTTCGGACATGCCACAACACCACCCCGCATGTATGAGGGCCCGGTACGACGCTCCGGTGGCATTGCTACCCCCCTAGGGCCCCCGTCCCGCCTAACCCTGTAGCGTTTGACCACGGGATCTAGCCCTTTGACTTTGCACGGACGGGCTTTGACCAGTGGACCTCTCCACCCGGTTGTGTTAGGTCGGCCCAGAGGGACACCGGGAAGCAACATCCGGGCCAAACCCACAGCTACATCCACTCCGTGTAGACCCGACGCGTCCGTTTCCCCCCTCCAGGTGCCGGCGGCGGCGGCGGCCGTGGGGGGGCACACCCCGGAGACGCGTGCTGGGCGTTTGCAACCGCCTCAACACTTCCAGATTTGTGAGAGGCCGCCTACGCAAGATTTGACGGTATGCTAGCCCCCGGAGGCCGCCGGCCACAGTCGTAGACGTGCGAAGAGCAATCCGCGTAGAGGGAAGTGTTCAGATACTTCTCCATCACAAAAAATTATGAAAAATTACCATCAGTCCTATAGCACATGTGCCCACGTTGTGTAAAAAACTCATGATTTTATCGCGCTCCAAGTATTTAATAATATTCACGCTGCATCGTTACCGCAGAACGTCTACTACCGTTTCATTGCCGTCCGTGAGGGGGGCCACAACCCGGAGACGCGTGCCGCCTCTTCGGACATGCCACAACACCACCCCTCATGTATGAGGGCCCGGTATGACGCTCCGGTGGCATTGCTACCCCCCCAGGGCCCCCGTCCCGCCTAACCCTGTAGTGTTTGACCACGGGATCTAGCCCTTTGACTTTGCACGGGCGGGCTTTGACCAGTGGACCTCTCCACCCGGTTGTGTTAGGTCGGCCCAGAGGGACACCAGGAAGCAACATCCGGGCCAAACCCACAGCTACATCCACTCCGTGCAGACCCGACGCGTCCGTTTCCCCCCTCCAGGTGCCGGCGGCGGCGGCGTCCGTGGGGGGGGGCACACCCCGGAGACGCGTGCTGGGCGTTTGCAACCGCCTCAACACTTCCAGATTTGTGAGAGGCCGCCTACGCAAGATTTGACGGTATGCTAGCCCCCGGAGGCCGCCGGCCATAGTCGTAGACGTGCGAAGAGCAATCCGCGTAGAGGGAAGTGTTCAGATACTTCTCCATCACAAAAAATTATGAAAAATTACCATCAGTCCTATAGCACATGTGCCCACGTTGTGTAAAAAACTCATGATATTATCGCGCTCCAAGTATTTAATAATATTCACGCTGCATCATTACCGCAGAACGTCTACTACCGTTTCATTGCCGTCCGTGAGGGGGGCCACAACCCGGAGACGCGTGCCGCCTCTTCGGACATGCCACAACACCACCCCTCATGTATGAGGGCCCGGTATGACGCTCCGGTGGCATTGCTACCCCCCAGGGCCCCCGTCCCGCCTAACCCTGTAGCGTTTGACCGCGGGATCTAGCCCTTTGACTTTGCACGGACGGGCTTTGACCAGTGGACCTCTCCACCCGGTTGTGTTAGGTCGGCCCAGAGGGACACCAGGAAGCAACATCCGGGCCAAACCCACAGCTACATCCACTCCGTGTAGACACGACGCGTCCGTTTCCCCCCTCCAGGTGCCGGCGGCGGCGGCGGCCGTGGGGGGGGGGGGCACACCCCGGAGACGCGTGCTGGGCGTTTGCAACCGCCTCAACACTTCCAGATTTGTGAGAGGCCGCCTACGCAAGATTTGACGGTATGCTAGCCCCCGGAGGCCGCCGACCACAGTCGTAGACGTGCGAAGAGCAATCCGCGTAGAGGGAAGTGTTCAGATACTTCTCCATCACAAAAAATTATGAAAAATTACCATCAGTCCTATAGCACATGTGCCCACGTTGTGTAAAAAACTCATGATTTTATCGCGCTCCAAGTATTTAATAATATTCACGCTGCATCGTTACCGCAGAACGTCTACTACCGTTTCATTGCCGTCCGTGAGGGGGGCCACAACCCGGAGACGCGTGCCGCCTCTTCGGACATGCCACAACACCACCCCTCATGTATGAGGGCCCGGTATGACGCTCCGGTGGCATTGCTACCCCCCAGGGCCCCCGTCCCGCCTAACCCTGTAGCGTTTGACCACGGGATCTAGCCCTTTGACTTTGCACGGACGGGCTTTGACCAGTGGACCTCTCCACCCGGTTGTGTTAGGTCGGCCCAGAGGGACACCAGGAAGCAACATCCGGGCCAAACCCACAGCTACATCCACTCCGTGTAGACCCGACGCGTCCGTTTCCCCCC
>NC_057812.1:81174167-81176107 GCF_018294505.1 Triticum aestivum
AGATTTGTGAGAGGCCGCCTACGCAAGATTTGACGGTATGCTAGCCCCCGGAGGCCGCCGGCCACAGTCGTAGACGTGCGAAGAGCAATCCGCGTAGAGGGAAGTGTTCAGATACTTCTCCATCACAAAAAATTATGAAAAATTACCATCAGTCCTATAGCACATGTGCCCACGTTGTGTAAAAAACTCATGATTTTATCGCGCTCCAAGTATTTAATAATATTCACGCTGCATCGTTACCGCAGAACGTCTACTACCGTTTCATTGCCGTCCGTGAGGGGGGCCACAACCCGGAGACGCGTGCCGCCTCTTCGGACATGCCACAACACCACCCCGCATGTATGAGGGCCCGGTATGACGCTCCGGTGGCATTGCTACCCCCCAGGGCCCCCGTCCCGCCTAACCCTGTAGCGTTTGACCACGGGATCTAGCCCTTTGACTTTGCATGGGCGGGCTTTGACCAGTGGACCTCTCCACCCGGTTGTGTTAGGTCGGCCCAGAGGGACACCGGGAAGCAACATCCGGGCCAAACCCACAGCTACACCCACTCCGTGTAGACCCGACGCGTCCGTTTCCCCCCTCCAGGTGCCGGCGGCGGCGGCGTCCGTGAGGGGGGGGGGCACACCCCGGAGACGCATGCTGGGCGTTTGCAACCGCCTCAACACTTTCAGATTTGTGAGAGGCCGCCTACGCAAGATTTGACGGTATGCTAGCCCCCGGAGGCCGCTGGCCACAATCGTAGACGTGCGAAGAGCAATCCGCGTAGAGGGAAGTGTTCAGATACTTCTCCATCACAAAAAATTATGAAAAATTACCGTCAGTCCTATAGCACATGTGCCCACGTTGTGTAAAAAACTCATGATTTTATCGCGCTCCAAGTATTTAATAATATTCACGCTGCATCGTTACCGCAGAACGTCTACTACCGTTTTCATTGCCGTCCGTGAGGGGGGCCACAACCCGGAGACGCGTGCCGCCTCTTCGGACATGCCACAACACCACCCCGCATGTATGAGGGCCCGGTACGACGCTCCGGTGGCATTGCTACCCCCCCAGGGCCCCCGTCCCGCCTAACCCTATAGCGTTTGACCACGGGATCTAGCCCTTTGACTTTGCACGGACGGGCTTTGACCAGTGGACCTCTCCACCCGGTTGTGTTAGGTCGGCCCAGAGGGACACCGGGAAGCAACATCCGGGCCAAACCCACAGCTACATCCACTCCGTGTAGACCCGACGCGTCCGTTTCCCCCCTCCAGGTGCCGGCGACGGCGGCGTCCGTGAGGAGGGGGGGCACACCCCAGAGACGCGTGCTGGGCGTTTGCAACCGCCTCAACACTTCCAGATTTGTGAGAGGCCGCCTACGCAAGATTTGACGGTATGCTAGCCCCCGGAGGCCGCCGGCCACAGTCGTAGACGTGCGAAGAGCAATCCGCGTAGAGGGAAGTGTTCAGATACTTCTTCATCACAAAAAATTATGAAAAATTACCATCAGTCCTATAGCACATGTGCCCACGTTGTGTAAAAAACTCATGATATTATCGCGCTCCAAGTATTTAATAATATTCACGCTGCATCGTTACCGCAGAACGTCTACTACCGTTTCATTGCTGTCCGTGAGGGGGGCCACAACCCGGAGACGCGTGCCGCCTCTTCGGACATGCCACAACACCACCCCGCATGTATGAGGGCCCGGTACAACGCTCCGGTGGCATTGCTACCCCCTAGGGCCCCCGTCCCGGCTAACCCTGTAGCGTTTGACCACGGGATCTAGCCCTTTGACTTTGCACGGACGGGCTTTGACCAGTGGACCTCTCCACCCGGTTGTGTCGGGTCGGCCCAGAGGGACACCGGGAAGCAACATCCGGGCCAAACCCACAGCTACATCCACTCCGTGTAGACCCGACGCGTCCGTTTCCCCCTTCCAGGTGCCGGCGGCGGCG
>NC_057812.1:81176644-81178377 GCF_018294505.1 Triticum aestivum
GCTACCCCCAGGGCCCCCGTCCCGCCTAACCCTGGAGCGGTTGACCACGAGATCTAGCCTTTTGACTTCCCACGGACGGGCTTTGACCAGTGGACCTCTCCACCCGGTTGTGTTAGGTCGGCCCAGAGGGACACCCGGGAGCAACATCCGGGCCAAAACCATAGCTACATCCACTCCGTGTACACCCGATGCGTCCGTTTCCCCCCTCCAGGTGTCGGCGGCGGCGCCGTCCATGAGGGGGGGGGGGGCACACCGCGGATGTGAGGGGGTGCACTCTCTGGAGACGGGTGTCGGGCGTTTGCAACTGCCACAAAACTTCTGTCGGCATAGCTGTTTTTGATTTTAATAAAATATAAGGATCTATATTTAAAAGAACATGACCGCACATTATTAACGTGCTCGAAAAAAATACAAACTATATATATATATATTCATAATATATGAAAAAAATACAAACTACATATATATTCATATGTATGTTTATATTTAACATGCTACATGTTAGTTGATATAATAATACACAAAAAAGCATTAAAAAATATGTACGGAAAAAAATCTAACTATGCCGACGGCCTAGCCGTCGGCATAGATCCGACCAGCGTGCCGCGGATCACTGACGTGGCAGATATGCCGACGGCAGCCGTCGGCATAGGCTCTGCATGGTGCGGCCTGGATCGATGACGTGGCCTGCGGACCTATGCCGACGGCCCCCCGTCTAGGCCGTCGGCATATCTCTGACGCCGTTTGCCAGGGGGTGGCCGGGCCCCACGTGTATGCCGACGGCCTTCGTAAGCCGACGGGAGCTGTCGGCGTATATGTAGCTAGGCCGACGGCCGTTCTATGCCGACGGGCGCCGTCGGCTTATCTCTGCGTAACCCGACGGCCTTTGTACGCCGACGGCCAGAACCAGGCTGTCGGCATATCTCCGAAGAAGCCGACGGGGGCCGTCGGCATTGTTCTGGCCGTCGGGGTATGGCCCTGTTCCGGTAGTGAGCAAGATGCTCGCCACATACGTGACGCACGCGACGGTGCACTGCCCTGCATCATGGGTGGCCGGTTTACGGAGCACGACACGTTGCTACACTATGTCGATGAGGCGGTGGAGGTCGTCGGTGGCTTCACCTTGCCTGACCTGTTTCCCTCGTCGAGGCTAGTGCGCGCCCTCAGCGGCACGTTGCACAGGGCCGAGGTGTTTCGAGACTCCGTGCTAGCGTTCATTGGACGCGTCATCGATGAGCATGTCGACAGGAGATCCTCGGAGGAAGCACAAGCACACCAGGAACAAGACATCATCGATGTCCTCTTGAGGATCCAGAAAGATGGCAACCTTCAGTTCCCCCTCACCATGGACAACCTCAAAGTGGTGATCTTCGTAAGTCATTTTGACGCATGCGACTACAAAGGCAACTGCTTCGAGTTTATACCGTTCGGCGCCGGGCGGCGGATTTGCCCTGGGATGCTGTTTGGGGTCGCCATTGCGGAGCTGGCTCTCGCAAGCCTTCTTTTTCATTTCGATTGGACTCTCCCAGATGGCACTTCTCCTGCTGATCTTGACATGACAGAGACCATGGGAATCACTGCTAGGAAGAAGGAGGATCTGCAGTTGCGTGCAGCTCTCCACCTACAGCCTGCGGAAACTTAGTTGACGAAACCAAATCTACCTGGTTTTGCAAGTTTGTCCTTTTTTTTCACATTACAGAAGTTTGCTTCATTGTATCTTTGAATTCCAATTG